>NC_092239.1:42052686-42055186 GCF_036320965.1 Panulirus ornatus | reverse complement strand
GTTTTTTTTTTTTTTCAAGAACACACTGAAGCCACATATAAAGGAGAGCCGACAGTGCTAATGGTCTAGCAATGTCCATCTCTTTGAGGTTCCTCCACAGAGACCAGAGGCTCTCCGGGTCAACTGAAGAACAAGGTCAAACGACTGAAGAATAGATCTCCTTACCTCACTCCTGCTGGGGCTGGCGTCGCTAAGTATAGGTTCAAGACAGTGCTTACTTGGACGATGAAACACTATCAAACTTCTCAGTAATTATTCTCTTAATCTTTTCCTTTTCATCACTCACAAACCAATTCTTAAAACTTTTTTTTTTCATTCACATAAAACTTCTTGACACAAATTGCTTCTCACCCTCCCAAAACAATCTCAAAAAAACAATTTCCTTCTTAAACTCACAAAGGAACTTCGTAATCTCTTTCTTACCTTTGCTGACAAATATCACAATTTCCTTTGAACCTTAATAACTTCTCAAACAACGTATGATTTAAATTGTTTCCATCTTAACGCTTGATAATTCAATAACCACCATGTCCTTCTTACTCTCACAACGAGAACTCAGGTTACCGCCCCTCCTTCCTGCACCTCAATCTTAATTCACCTTACTAAGAATTTTTCAAACGATTCCTCCCTCATCCTTGCTAAAAACTCAATCTATCTTTTCCCTTACCTTCTCTAACAACTCAAATTATGTCCTCCTTACTGACAACTCAATTTCACTCCCTTTTCCTTTACTAATATCTCAAACTATCTCCCATTTACCTTCACTAACAACTCAGTACATCCCCATAAGCTATAAATATAAAAAAGGAAATGAATTTGGCATTTCTCTTATGTGAAGAATTCGAAAAATTCCCTAAATATTTTTACTTCCCTAATAATATCTTTGTTATCCGCAATAAACAACTTCCTTATCATCACGATTTTAATCATTTTATTCTTTTTTAAACACTTATCCAAAATATTTCCTTCTTCAGTTTGTGGGAACTGAAAAAAAATTTCCTTCAAAGGTCTTCAATAACTTTAATCGGAAAAAAAATTGGAATCGCTCTGTATAAATTTGAAAAAAAAAAGAATAAGAATTTTGGAGACAGCAAGATCATTAGCACATCTCATAACAACAGAAAGTTGCCTTGCAGCTGTACATTAAATGTACTGAAATGTCACCCAAGGTTTGAGATCTTTTTCAGGAATGTCCAAGAAGTGGGGGAAGCAAGTGATGGGGAGGGAGGGAGGGAGGGTGTGTCGTATAAAGTATTACACTGTGACATGGGACGTCCAGAATTCTGTTGGTATATACCAAAGGCGAACTAGCCACCAGTGAACAGATGCTAACAATCATTTCCTATCCCTCATTTTACTATATATATATATATATATATATATATATATATATATATATATATATATATATATATATACATATATATATTACTCAAAACCTAGATTTGAATTTTTCTATATGTACCAAATTTGAAAAACCTATCTTCAAATTCCAGAACAGATTTTCTCTACATTCCCCATTTGGTTTAAGTATCATTTCCATTGAGTTAGTCAGCCCCTAGACACAGATGTGCAACAAAAATGAGAACCAGTTGCTTTATCCGAGGCTGAAGCCATTTACCTATATTACTCCAACATACTTTTAATGGTCATCAAACCAATTCAAATTACATTTAAGGTAACATATCAGTGTCACCTGATAAAAGACATCAACTTGAATATCATCAATGTATTTGCAATCATATCTTTTTCCAGATTATTTTATTCCACAAATTTATAATTAAGATTCTGTCTTTTTTATATTCACTATATATATATATATATATATATATATATATATATATATATATATATATATATATATATATAATCCATTGCTGACACTTGCTATTTCTTGGTATGGTACAGTTGTCTCTCTGAGAGATAAGAGATATTTCTCAACATTACATTTTGCTATAAAAAAAATGAAAATAGAATATAAAAAAAAAATCACCATCTTGCCAGCCAACTAGCAACCAGGAGAGGCGCGCAACAAACTTGATCGCCAGCAGAACTTATTCAAGTTGGCCGATGGGGAGACAACGTTAACATTCTCCGCTACATTCACAGTTGAGATTTTTCAACAAATTCTTCAGATAATAACAGTCAACTTCTCAGTCTGACGCTAATGAATTACAACATGAAAAAAAAAATATATATGTGATTACTCGCGCCTGTTCTTGCCTTTGGGCCGTCTGTGTCCCCTTCCTTGGGTGCCTGCGACGAAGACGCAATCTTGGGGGTCAGGTTCTGAAGGCCAGATTCTTCAGGGAGGTTGAGAGGGGGCCGCCCCTTCGCTGAAGCCTCGCCAGCAGCCACTAGGCGCAAACAGTCGCCGCAGGACCTACCACCATCACCACCGCACTCACGAAACACCCCAGAAACTTTAAGCGATATTTGAGCGGCGATGTGAGTGTGTGTGTAGTGTGGCGATGGGTGCGGTGGGAGGTGTGTCAAGCAT
>NC_092239.1:42002686-42047686 GCF_036320965.1 Panulirus ornatus | reverse complement strand
TCATATCAGGTTACAAAATCCACACTCAATCAACACATCATATTAGAACTAACCATATTTCATATCATATACAAACAGGCATCAGAACCATACAACATCTTCGTAAAATTAAACATTCTCAGCCATTTTTTTCCATACACACTTTCTTCTGTTTGTGTTTACACACCCTCGCAAAATTCCACCTGAAAACCTCACCCATATTAAACTTTACATTCAACAATATCCTATAAAGAGTTTCTGTTAAAATACCTACATCTATTTTACATTCATAATACCAAATTTAGTTTAATTTTACCTACATCCGATTTATATTCAACATGATACCCTCATCCATTCTTTCTTTAATAACACACATCAAATTTTCCAAAACGAAAACGGAAAACACAAATTATCATTGAAGAAACTGCTTGAATGGTTTTGGTTATAACAACACTGACGACCTTAATGACCTAATTGTTAGTTAATAAGGACTCAAAGTCCAAAAACAGCCTAACAACCAGTATGAGACATGATACAATACCATCATCATCCACTCTTAACTTAAAACACTCATTTCATCCACTGTGTATCATATACCACACCCCAGTCAAACTCTGCATTAAACAAAACCACAACACATTATCTAGTTTCAACAGCATACCCACATTTAGTCCTTAAAACACACCAACATTCACATCCATAATATATATATATATATATATATATATATATATATATATATATATATATATATATATATATATATATATATATATATAATTCATTCTATTAAACCTTCTAACACCCAGGTCACAGAATACACCAACATCCTGTACAACTATATATATATATATATATATATATATATATATATATATATATATATATATATCCACCTCAGACATGGGCAACACTTCAAAAGCATAACATATCCTCTCCACCTACAGTCACTGCTAAAAAACATGTCCTCATACATTCTCTCACACAGAGACCTCCTCATATTTCATGCTGCAAGAAAATGTCTTCATTATAACTCTCAGCTTTTTATTAGACATGTACTGTACTCTACATTAGTGTCTTGTACATTTGCTTTTTATAAGCGTTACAGTCTCATCCACTGTTTAACGAGGTATGTTTACACAAAATTCAAATCGGAACGCCTACAATTTACGTATGACTTTCAAAACTGTACTAATATAAAACCCTATTACCCATTCTGCACACAAAAAAATCACCTATTTAACTTACATTTCAAAAAATTACCCTCAGTCAGTATCATACAAATCATTGACATTTACTATCATTAAACTCTCAATTTCCATAAAAAAAAAAGACATTCACATCCAATATGTATACCAAAGCACATGCAAAATCTGCATAATAGGGTACAATATTGCATACAGTTTCCACTCACACTGACACCCTCACATACACTGTAGCACAACCACATCCCAATTACTTAATACACTTTCTTCCTTCAGTACTGTAAAGCTATTTCTCATTTACTATATATATATATATATATATATATATATATATATATATATATATATATATATATATATATATATATATAATCTAATTCATATAGTCAAAGTAAATTCTAATTACATTCTGGCCATGAAAAGTTGCTTTAAAAAATACACCACCTCATCCATCGTATGAAATGCCATCTCTCATTCACATACAATTTAGTGATCAGACAACCACCTCATGTATCTTTCACAACACAACACCCACAGTCATTTCTTATAAAGCAACCCACTTACATCTAATCCATATTACCACACACACCCCTCACTCACGCACCCTAATCCAATCCCACAGTAAATCTACACACACTCTTTAATTTGACATGTCTGGGATAACTACCCTGGAGTCTTAATGATATATATCTTCAACCAATACCAAAAACAAACACATTTCTGTCCAGCTGTTGGCGTTTATATCAGCCAGTGTGTGACAACGCAAGAGGGTCAGTTTTGACTGATATCAACACAGACACATCACCTTTAGATACTTGAAGACAACACTGTCATCCACATTGTTTCCCACACACACACACACACACACACACACACACACACACACACACACACACACTGCATGAAGGAAGTCTGCTCATTTTCGTCAGAACATCCACAATCAATCAATCAATATATATATATATATATATATATATATATATATATATATATATATATATATATATATAACCTCAACCAAAAAACTACACTAACTATATTCTTCACATTTCCCATTCCAGCCTTCATCACACACGAACCCTGAGCTCAACTTCAAGCATTACACTTATGAACTGTGTACGAAGCAACAAGCACTTCCATCAACACTGATCTCCACTTTAACTGTATCCATCAAGCAATACACTAAAGAGACCTGCTTTAGGCAATCACACACCAACATACCCTCGTCCACATCTTCATTACATATACATCGCTTTTCTATTTATCGATACACAACCTTCAGTAAATGTAATGTAAGGACAATACACAACCTTCAGTAAATGTACTGTGAGTACATAACCCAACCTTCAGTAAATGTACTATGAGCACAATACACTACCTTCAGTAAATGTAATGTGAGCACAATACACAACCTTCAGTAAATGTAATGTGAGCACAATACACAACCTTCAGTAAATGTACTTTGAGTACATAACCCAACCTTCAGTAAATGTACTATGAGCACAATAAACAACCTTGAGCAAATGCACTCTTAGCACAATACACAACCTTTAATAAATATACGCTGGGCACAATTCGCATCCAGTCTGCACGAGACACGTTCCCCCATCAGTGGGCGTGTAATTATGCCAATGACAATTACATACAGCCAAACAAAAACAAAATAACGATAACACGATAATATACAGCAAGACCCCAAGACCCGTTTTATATTTGTTTGCACCTTCGAATCTCATTAAAGCCACGTGGGAACACCATCACCTGTGGACCTGAAGGTGAAATCGCTTACTAAAAGGATTCTGACAGTGATGTAAATTATCTGGATGAGGTTTGGTTAAACTGGTCCATTGATATTTCGATCTACTTATCTATCACACACACACACACACACACACACACACACACACACACACACACACACACACACACATGCATATACCCTTTCTGAACCTTTATATAAAGAACAGAGGAGACTCCTGCAGCATTAAGAGGACAACAGAGAACAAGAAGACAATAATCAGTTTTCCTAGGAAACCAGGACAAGCCCAGCAAGCCGATGGTGGATACATCAAGCTCAGAAAATAACATGTAGTACGAGCCACTGAACAAGATGGGTAACTTAATGACGAAAACTGGAGAGGGGGATATGAACCCTGGATTTGGATCACGAAACAAAATTCATCATCAGAAGAGCCACAGTTATAACACGTCACCAAGAGAGGGAAAAAGAAGAGGAACTGAGGGAAAGTATGATAGGCGGGAACTTAGGCAAACTGGAACTTTGCGAGAACAAGAAACGTCACATGAAGACTGGAAGGTCACACAGCGAGGTAGTGATCCCAGTCAACATGAAGTCTGATGAAACGTTGACACCATACAGGAAATGACTGATGATAATGTAAGCTACAGAAGTGAATACAGGAGATAACTGATGATAATGTAAGCTACAGAAGTGAATACAGGAGATAACTGATGATAATGTAAGCTACAGAAGTGAATACAGGAGATAACTGATGATAATTTAAGCTACAGAAGTGAATACAGGAGATAACTGATGATAATGTAAGCTACAGAAGTGAATACAGGAGATAACTGATGATAATGTAAGCTACAGAAGTGAATACAGGAGATAACTGATGATAATGTAAGCTACAGAAGTGAATACAGGAGATAACTGATGATAATGTAAGCTACAGAAGTGAATACAGGAGATAACTGATGATAATGTAAGCTACAGAAGTGAATACAGGAGATAACTGATGATAATGTAAGCTACAGAAGTGAATACAAGAGATAACTAATGATAATGTAAGCTACAGAAGTGAACGAATAATGAACACATCATGAAGTTCAAGAGCAATAAGACTGAGACTTATACAAGTACGTATTCCCCAAAAGCTACTGAAGGCGAGTTCGATAACCGTAAGAGGTTTATGAAAGCGTAAAGAGAATGTCTAGTTTATATTAAGAGAGTGAAATGACCATGTAGGACCAGAGGGAGAAGGCAAAGAAAATATGATTGGAACATTTATAAAAAGTTTGGGGGACATAAATGTAGAAATGATTTGTGTGTTGTCAAGTGCCTAACAAGAATGATTACTTTTTTGTAAGCATAAAATAGTGTTGGTATGGGTGGAACCACGAAAGACAGGTATACACTAACAAGTCAATGACATTTATATTTCTAACGAATCATAAACGTTATTTGAATGTGGTGAATCTCTAAAATAGACTTAATGTCGTATGATCCATGACAGACTGGTGTTGGCTGAATAAAAAGAAATAAAAGAAAAAAATTATTATTTGTAGACACATTGATAAATGAAAAATGCACACAATGAATTATGAATTATGAGTAAAAAAGTTACTTGAAGTAAAAAGGTCATATAAGAGAAAGACACTGAAGAAATTTGGAAAAGTTTTCAAGAAAATACATACAACATAAACAAAAATCAAGAGTAAAAACAAGAAACTTGGAGATCTACAACACGGTGGAATGATAACGTAAAATAAACGGTAAAAGTGAAAATGCGAAGATTCAGAAAATGGATAAAGACCTGTGACGCACAAGACAGGTTAAGCTATGCAGAAGCTCGACCACAAACTGAAATGATTATGAGAAAGGCGATGGCAGTAGTCTGGAAAGGTCCTGGACAAGATTTACAGAATGATTTGGCTGGAATTAAGAAACTGTATAACAGTATAACAAAAGACCTATAGATAAGGAACAACAGATTCAGTATATGCCATAACAAAAGAGCTATAGATAAGGAACAACAGATTCAGTATATGCCATAAAGGATCAGAGACGATCTGCTAACAAAACCAAAAAAAAGATCATATTTCAAGGGTCTGTTAAACGTGAAATATAACAAAGATGGTCGTGAACTGGGTAGAAAGGAAGTGAGGAAATGGAAGAGAATTTAAATAGAATCACACAACCTGAGATCAACACGTACTGAAGAGGCGGGAAGAGCCCTCAAGGGTCTGAAGGAAGTGAAGACACCAAGCAGGTGATGACATACCAAGAGAGACCCAAAGAAAGCTGTTGGTCCAGACGCAAATAAAACACCTTCAACATATAGTCATCAACACTGCATGGGGTAAGGGGAAGACACCACCACCACACCGGCCAAACTCTGTCATTTGTAGAAAATCTATAAGAAAAGGAGAAATTCAGAACTGTGGAAATGGCAGAGGAATGGCATTATCATCCCATATAGGAGAGACGTATGACCTAACAACAGAATACTGATTAAGGACACAAGTCAGGAAATTGCGAATATGGTTTTCGACCCAAAGGAGGTATTATCAATTCAGTTTATGACATTAGAATCATACTTGAAAAAAATGTTGTGAATCTTTTTTTTTAACTGATTTAGAGAAAGCTTACGACGGAATTAAGAGAGATACACCCTGATGGACTAACATGTGAGGTTAATAAAAGTGATAAAGAGTCTAAACCATCATTGTGAACTTAAGAGTATAGAATATGGAGACTGACAGTGACTGAATGGAATCAAAAACTTTAGACAGACACGGAGGGGTACTGTCCCCTCTTTAATTCATCAAATATAAGGACGAATATTATTGAAAAATATGCACAAAATAAGATAGACAAATGATATCAGCAAATACTGATGACGTAGGTGTTATAACTGAAAACGAGACAGCCTTGGAGGATGTATTGCTGAGACTGTTGAACTAGAAATGGTAGGAAGATCACTAAAGTAAAACAGAAACGAATATCACGAGAAAGAGTGCCCTTAGTTCTTAACGCTACTTTGCTAACGCGGGAAATGGCGAATATGTAAGATTATATATATATATATATATATATATATATATATATATATATATTATATATATATATATATATATATATATATATATATATATATATATATATATCCCTGGGGATAGGGGAGAAAGAATACTTCCCACGTATTCCCTGCGTGTCGTAGAAGGCGACTAAAAGGGAAGGGAGCGGGGGGCTGGAAATCCTCCCCTCTCGTTTTTTTTTTTTTTTTTCCAAAAGAAGGAACAGAGAAGGGGGCCAGGTGAGGATATTCCCTCAAAGGCCCAGTCCTCTGTTCTTAGCGCTACCTCGCTAATGCGGGAAATGGCGAATAGTATGAAAAAAAAAAAAAAAAAAAAAAATATATATATATATATATATATATATATATATATATATATATATATATATATATATATATATTATCCCTGGGGATAGGGGATTAAGAATACTTCCCACGTATTCCCTGCGTGTCGTAGAAGGCGACTAAAAGGGGAGGGAGCGGGGGGCTGGAAATCCTCCCCTCTCGTTTTTTTTTTAATTTTCCAAAAGAGGGAACAGAGAAGGGGGCCAGGTGAGGGTATTCCCTCAAAGGCCCGGTCCTCTGTTCTTGGTGCTACCTCGCTAACGCGGGAAATGGCGAATAGTTTAAAAGAAAAGATATATATATATATATATATATATATATATATATATATATATATATATATATATATATATATATAGGGGTGTGTGTGTGTGTGAGAGAGAGAGAGAGAGAGAGAGAGAGAGAGAGAGAGAGAGAGAGAGAGAGATTCAATAATAAGAATCTACAGCAAACAAGAATAAAAAAGGAAACCATCAAATTCATATAATGAAAGATCAAAACCTACCAATACAATCCCAAAGAACATCAAATACACCACCATTATAGGAACCATCTCCATATGAGGACCAGAAGCATGTTAGACATATGGCCACAAAACCAAACCACGTTCAGAGTCCCCGAGCAGCTGAAATGAGAGGACCTGGGACTAACTAGAGTACTTACAAGAACGAATAAGAAGAGGAAACACCAAGACAAAAGAGGAGTCAAACATTACACTTGTGCTATAAATACAGAAGAGAAGCAGATCGAAGTGGTATGGCCAAGTACGAGGAATGGAAGACCTGAGTCGAGAAATATTTGATCTGGAACAATGAAGGGAGGCGTCCAAGCAGGACCTCCTAGAATGAGAGAGGCTTCAGGGTGTCAAGTCCTTCAAGGGAAGAGAGTGGAGAAAGTTAAAGAAAACGGAGTATAATGACAACAAAGAATGGGGAAGAATGATGAAAAGGTTGACGATTGACAGATTTTAAGTCTTGTTTTATATATATATATATATATATATATATATATATATATATATATATATATATATATATATATATATAGGGAAAGGATCATAATTTTGCGCTTGATCAAGATATTCCTATGAGTCCACGGGGAAAATGAAACACGAAAAGTGTTTCCCCGTGGACTCATAGGAATATATATATATATATATATATATATATATATATATATATATATATATATATATATATACATACATACATACACGCGCACACAGTTTTCCAATAGTTCTGTATATTACTGGAACGCAAAGTGAAAATATTCATCACTTAAATACCATTAAATACATAATGAACGTCAACACATTACTACATCAATTCAACCCATATGTAATATCATATCAAGTCATATTCAGCAAATCACCACTGTGTGCATAATGGTTAAGAACATTTGTTGTATAAAACTTCCTGTACAATGTACATAGACTTTACTCATGTACTTCTCCATACCGTAGCAGTACCCAAGTCCCACCTTGATCTTCAGTTATGTCGTGAGTAATTAACTAGTTATCATGACCCGCTAATTATGTAATTCCCCCACTACATATCTTCAGCCTCAATTCAATAGACGTTTATCAATTATTTTTTTCTCAAAATTTCTTTTTCATTCAGGATTGTGTGGCTCACAAGAATGACCCCCCCACCTCCCCCGCCCCCCCAGGAGGATCAGAGGGAATTAGGACACTGAGTCAGGTCACACCACCTGACCCAGGTCACACCACCTGACTCAGGTCACACCACCTGACCCAGGTCACACCACCTGACACCCCTAGACAGGATAACACCTGCCATGCTCTTCCCCATGCCCTCCACCACACCTGCCACGTCAGCTACCATCCATGACACACACACAGATGGATATGTAGAAAACATATGTATAACGCTAATTCACCGATATTACCTAAAGACATGTATATAATACAACATATGCAGCTACACTGGAAATATCCTTACACTGCCATTTCTTGATACGCCTACAAAATGAACAGATAGATGTTCAACGACTGAACACAGCTCAGTGAACATATATGTATACAGAGACATCAATGTCAAGGAAATATGTGAACAATACATAAGTACCCATGTATATATTTTTTCATACACATTCGCCATTTCCCACATTAGCGAGGTAGCGTTAAGAACAGAGGACTGAGCCTTAAAGGTAATATTCTCGCTTGGCCCCATTCTCTGTTCCTTTTTTCTTTGGAAAAGTAAAGAATGAAGAGGAGATTTCCAGCCCCCCGCTCCCTCCCTTTTTAGTCCCCTTTTACGACACGCAGGGAATACGTGGGAAGTATTCTTTCTCCCCTATCCCCAGGGATATATATATATATATATATATATATATATATATATATATATATATATATATATATATATATACCTCACATGGTAATCAATGGCTAGACTAATTAACAACCATAATCCTTATAGATTTGAACCACGCACAATGTTAACGCCCTTACAATTTGATGATGCGTAGTTACACAGATACGCACATCATTGTTTCAAGGAAAACATACAATCCAATCCTAAAGAGGTATGTACGTCTGGTATACGTTCTCATGTTATTTACTCAGTACAGACACACTGTGTGGATATGAATATGTATTTATCCCTACGTGAAAACTGAATTATACATTAGAGTGAACGAATATTAATGTTTACAGCAAACAAATGGATGTACAGTATGGAGAGTATCATATTGTTTAGTCATGTTCAAAACTGTATTATACAAATTTTGGGCAGATACCCATCTCTAGCTATGTAACTGTAGCACATATGCACACAGTTTAGCATTGGATTTTCAGCCGAATGGCGGCTAGAATTCAATAAATCGTTATTCATTTTATCAATTATTATCACACACACACACACACACACACACACACACACACACACACACACACACACACACACACACTTAAAACATACAGCATCAGTCTATACATTCCCACAATGTAAAAGTAATCACACACACACACACACACACACACACACACACACACACACACACACACATATTGAAACATTTCTAATATGAATTCTTTATGAGCAACAACAGATTCTAATGACTTTATGTTAACAATAACCTCTCGTGGGGAGGAAGACCTACAAAACCCAGGAAAGATTGTCATAGATATTTTCATTTGGAGATTGACGGAGGAGACATGATATGAATGAGCTGATCCTGTGTGTATTGCTGATGAACATTTGTGATGGTTATGGAACTTGAAGACCTTGTGTGTAATGAATTGGTCTTCTGTCATGTCATATGTGTGTGTGTGTGTGTGTGTGTGTGTGTGTGTGTGTAAGCTCGGGTCAGGTTTCCTCAAATGCACATACATTTATAGTTATTAATCTTCTATCTTATGATAGAATGACATTGAGAAAATAAGAGAACATAAGATTACTAACTCTAAATATGCTCTCGTATTCAATTCTATCTGCATATATATATATATATATATATATATATATATATATATATATATATATATATATATATATATATATATATATATATTCTTTCTTTTCTTTCATACTATTCGCCATTTCCCGCGTTAGCGAGGTAGCGTTAAGAACAGAGGATTGGGCCCTTGAGGGAATATCCTCATCTGGCCCCCTTCTCTGTTCCTTCTTTTGGAAAATTAAAAAATAAAGAGAGGGGAGGATTTCCAGCCCCCCGCTCCCTCCCCTTTTAGTCGCCTTCTAAGACACGCAGGGAATGAGTGGGAAGTATTCTTTCTCCCTTATCCCCAGGGATATATATATATATATATATATATATATATATATATATATATATATATATATATATATATATATATATATATATAATTCTTTATCAGTTTCTCTGTAAATGGCTGTAACTCGTAAAGCCCTTCACCTTTAAGATGATGATATATTGATGTGCGAAATCCCATACAAAGCTGTATGGCCAATACTCAATGAGGTCAGAACGTAGGAAGCAGATAATTCAGGCAGGCATCTCTTCCTGCCTCCCTCCCTGCTGCATACACACCACCAGGGGCTCACCCTCACTCCTGCACACTTCGAGAGATCTACTGACAGTATATACGACCATAGCCTCCTCTGTCCTTATGTATATTATCCACAGTATCCTTCAGCACTGCAGCTTAGTATCGTCTGGAGAGATAGAGAGAACATAGACTCTTAAACACAATCCTTGATCATTTGTAACTTACAACCCCACTGCAAGCAAAGCTGTTCCACAAAGATATGAAGCAACAGCTGTCACGTAACTCATCCTTATAATCTTTGTGGATTTCGTAAGACGCAAATGAACCGGCATCTTCGAAGCAAATAATTTACACAACCCGGGGAAAACATGGCTTTAGGGCGGGGAGATTATGGTATCTTAACTGCACTATTGTGATGATAAGATTGAAGACGCCCTGAAGACTTAACAGAATGCTAAGGTGATATACATACAGCCTCCGACCAGTGTGACCACAGGGGAATAAATGAGAAGGTGAGTGGATGGGTGTGCAGCCTCGTCACACAACTCTTTTGGTCTTCTGAAGTTCCAAGGTAAAAGGCTTTGTTCACCAGAATGCTTGCTCTACACAGTTCCTTATTCTCGCATCTAACTGCAGGAAGCACAAACCTCCTGATGCTCCTCTTACTAATCCTAAACCATTCCCTGTAATCTCGTTTTCGAACCCTCCGAAAAGAGCTTCTCTCACTGGACACAGGCAAGGCTTATGGATCTGATGGCATCCATCCCCGTGTACTGAGTGTGCCTCTGAACTTGCACCTATGCTTGCTCGTCTGTTCCATTTCTGTTTAAAAACTAGAACTTTTCCTTCTTCTTGGAAGCATGTGTTGGTACATCCCATCCTTAAGAAGGTTGACCGTTCTAACTCATCTAATCACGGTCCTGTAGGTTTGACTTCTACTTCTAAAAGTCTTTGAATCCCTCCTAAACTCCCACATGCTCAGGCATTTAGAATCTCTCAAGTCTTCTCTCCGATCACCAGTATGGCTCCCATAAGGCGAGATCCACTGGTGACATTCTTTCCCATCTTACTAATGTCCGGTCATCATCCCTGAAAGATTCTGGGGAATCTTATGTAGTTGTCCTTGATATATCCAAAGCTTCTGACAGGGTGTGGCATTGGGATCTAAGCTCCCCTCATTTGGCTTCTCTCTCCCTCACTTTGCTCCCTCATATCTAGCTTCTTCTATGGCCAATCCATCTCCGTGGTTGTTGATGGATCAACCTCTCCTCCTTTCTCTATTAACAGCGGTGTCCCTCCAGGTTCTGTCCTGTCTCCTATCCTTTTTTGGAATCCTCTTCTTCAACGATTTCGTTTCTTCTGCAGATAACCAAATGCACTCACATGCTGACCACTCAACTCTGCATTCCTCCACATCCTTCAAACCTGCTCCTTCTTCTCTCACTCGATCCGCATCTCTTATCAACTTCCTCAATAAACCAAGACTTGTACAGCATACATCAGTGGGGTAGAGGAAATCTGCCTAAGTTTTATTCCTCGGGGACTCAGTTTCTGCCCATCTCTTTTTCATAATTCCTCACAACTTTCCTCTCTCCTCTGAGAGAGGGATCGTTCCACCTCTTGACTTAATGAACATACTTGGTATTACTGTAAGCTCTTCGCTACACTGGAAACCTCACATTACAAAAAATAGCTGTTTGCTTCCAAGAAACTGGGAGTCCAGTTTAGATGTTGAAACTTCTTTTCTTCCAAACAGTTTCTCCGTTTATACAAGGGACTGAGTGATTCGTCCTTGTATAGAGTACTGCTCTCACATTTGGGGTGGTTCTAGCTTACTGGTTAGAATAGAGTCGACAGCGGTCCGACTTATAAAAACTCTCTCAGCCCAACTTTAAAGCTTGACCCACTTGCCCTACGCTGCAATGTTGGTACACTTTCCCTCTTCCATAAGTATTACTTAGGTCTTCAATCCTGAGAGATGGCTTCATGTTTGCATCCACCACTAGTAAGACCACGCAATACACGGCAAGCTGCAGTGCCACATGGTTATTGGCCACTCAGTGGTGGGCCTTTTTAATAACGTTCTCACCTTGTACTTCGAAGCTCTGGAACTTCCTCATGTCTTTCCCAATAGCTATAACCTGAAACTTTTTAAAAGACAAGTTTTTCACTTCCTCTAAAGTTCGTATATACTTTTCCTCGTCTCTTCCTTATCTCTTTCATTAACCTCTTTCTATTTCCTGATCTGCAGGGCACAGTTCTATGTCACTCAAGTCTTTCAGTGGGTCGCAGGTAATACCATGCCGTTGATGGAGTTGGTGTACCATGCTACCGAGTGTACCACGCTGCTTACGATGCTTCAAACTGATGGTACTTCCTCTATGAGGAAAGTCGATATATAAAAAACTCCTACATAACATGGGACACAAGCGATAATAAAAGGTGAATGACAATGTAAAACTCCCGAGTAATTATGTTACCCTGACCTTCAGCCAGGATATACAGATCCGCCTTCACCTTTCAAATAATGGCAGGTTTGATTTTACGAACCTACAAGACGAGAGAGGCTAAACCAAAGATGGCACACTTCGAGGCACATGTAACCCTTTACCATACTACTGCGGTATGCTAACCAGGGCCGTCAGGTCGAGGGGACTGAAGACCTAAAATACAGTTAATACCTGAGCAAATATCAACTTTCAGAGCAGGTGAAAACATCTCGAACGAACCCTGATATCGCACAATGATTCGAGTCAAAAGTCTGAACTGCTGAGAACGACTGAAAGCATTCAGGCCTCACTCTTGAGCGCAGAAAGGAAAGGCGTATCATAATATACACATGGAGAACCCTGGAAGCCTTGGTCCTGTATCGTCACTCTTACAACTATTATTTATTGGCAAGACTGGCCTGGTAAACTGAGTTAAGCAAATTCCACTTTAATCACAATCTGGTGATTCGCGCCAAACGTCCCTAGGCTTCAATAGGTTAGGTTAGGTTAGGTTAGGTTAGGTTTGTACTCTGAACTGACCAAATCAATTCTAACCTATTCTAATCTAGCCTAGAAAAATGTTGAGGGGGGGGGGGGTTAACTTCATGTGATCATCAAAGAGCGTTTTAATCACAGTAGGAGCAATTATTATTTATGCTCTACCTACAAGTATTAAAACATTCAAGAACAGACCTGATATTACCAATCCAGTGAACAGGACCATCCAAGTCTACTGGGGGTATGTAGGCCTACGAGCCGCGGTCTTTTAAACATCCTTATTGATCCAAGGATCATATATGCTGCTTGGTTTTAGGCCGAACTATGTCACCTGGACAACATCAGGATATCTTGGGGAGGACTGTATGGTCCTGACAACACCAAGTATATATTGGCGATGACTACCATCCTGACAACACCGAGGATATACTGGCAAGGTCTATATCATCCTGACAACACCGAGGATATACTAGCGAGGTCTATATCATCCTGACAACACCGAGGATATACTGGCGAGGTCTATATCATCCTGACAACACCGAGGATATACTGGCGAGGTCTATATCATCCTGACAACACCGAGGATATACTGGCGAGGTCTATATAATCCTGACAACACCGAGGATATACTGGCGAGGACTATATAATCCTGACAACATCGAGGATATACTGGCGAGGTCTATATAATCCTGACAACACCGAGGATATACTGGCGAGGACTATATAATCCTGACAACATCGAGGATATACTGGCGAGGTCTATATCATCCTGACAACATCGAGGATATACTGGCAAGGTCTATATCATCCTGACAACATCGAGAATCTACTGGCGAGGACTATATAATCCTGACAACATCGAGGATATACTGGCGAGGTCTATATCATCCTGACAACATCGAGGATATACTGGCGAGGTCTATATCATCCTGACAACACCGAGGATATACTGGCAAGGTCTATATCATCCTGACAACATCGAGAATCTACTGGCGAGGACTATATAATCCTGACAACATCGAGGATATACTGGCGAGGTCTATATCATCCTGACAACACCGAGGATATACTGGCGAGGTCTATATCATCCTGACAACATCGAGAATCTACTGGCGAGGTCTATATAATCCTGACAACACCGAGGATATACTGGCGAGGTCTATATCATCCTGACAACACTGAGGATATACTGGCGAGGCCTACATCATCCTGACAACACCGGGATATTCTTCTTGGAAGTATGCGCAGGTACATCCCACCCCGCTAAGAGGGACGAGAGTTCTGACCCCTCACCTATCGTCCTGTTGCTTTGACATCCACCATCTCCAAAGTTTTTGAATCCCTTAGACATCTTGGATCTCAAAGTCTTCTCTTTGATCACCAGTATGGCTTCTGTAAGGCTAGATTTACTCTTGCTATTCTTTCCTATCTTATTAATGTCTGGTTATCATCACCGGTAAATTTTGGGGAGTTTCATGTAGTTGCCCTTGACATATCCACTGCTTTTGACAGGGTGTGGCATTGGGGTCTCATCTCTAAGCTCCCCCTCTTCTGGTTTCCCTTCCTCACTTGGCTCCCTCATGTCTAACTTCTTCCCTGGCCAATCGATCTCCGCGACTGTTGATGGAAACAGTCTGTTTCCCATTCTCCATCAACAGCTGTGTCCCTTAAGGTTCTGTGTTGTCCCCTAAACTTATTCTCCTTTTCATCAACGATTTTCTTTCTTCAACACATAACCAAATGCATTCATACGCTGACGACGAAAAAAATATTACAATTCTGCTCCTTTTTCTCTCACTGAATCTGCATCCCGTCTCGACACAACCTCCTAAATAAACGCAGACATAGGCAGGATACCTCAGTGGTGTAGACGAAATTTGGTTTAAGTTTACTGCCTCCAAGACCCAGTTTCTGCCCATCTCTCTATCGAAAATTCCTCAACTTTTCTCTTTTCTTCAACTGTGTTGTAATTCCACCTCTTGATTCAATGAACATACTTGGTATTCCTGTAACATCAAGTCTATTTTGGAAAACCGCACATTACGGAAATAGCTAAGTCTGCCTCTTCGAAACTGGGGATCCCGTTTAGAGGTCGAAATTTCTTTCTTTCGAAAAAAAAAATTGCTCCATTTATACAAAATGATGGAACCGTCCTTGTCAAAAGTAACGCTCTCCTATTTTTGGGTGGTTCTAGCTCTGCATCCTTACTTGACGTAGTTGAGTCGAAAGCGGTTCGACTTAAAACCTCTTCCAGATTAACTTCCAAACATGACCCGCTTGCCCTTCGCCGCAATGTTGGTTTACTTTCCTTCTTTTATACATATTACGTTGGTTTTTACTCCCGAGAGCTGGCTGCTCGTGTGCCCCCCACCAATAACTAAACCACCCAATACTAGGTAAGCTGCTCCATCACATGATCACTTGTGTGGTCGTTGGCAACTTAAGGTTGGGCAGTTTTGATAACTGTTTCTTTCCCTACACTTCGAAGCTTTGGAACTCTCTACCCTCTCACGTCTTTCCCAATAAGTATAACCTGGTGCATTATAATAAGTTTTCCACGTCCTCCACAATTTGTCAAATACTTTCCCTTGTCTCTTCTTGGACACTTTCATTTACCTCTCTATGTAAATCACTTAAGGCCCGGCCATGATGTGGACTTGTTGCCCGTGACTGGAGCCTCCAACATAAAAAATGATCCTGACAACACCAGCCAGGATATACTAGCGAGGACTGTATTACCCTGACAACACGAAGGACATAATGGCGAGGAGTACATGATCCTGACAACACTAGGATATACAGATGAGGATTATATTACCCTGACTACACCAAGGACGTATTGTCCAGGACTCTGTGATCCTGAAAACACCAGGATATCTGGATGTCATACCATGATGTGGACACTGTGATCCTGACAACACCAGGTGTGGGTAGTGTAATCACGCGAACATGAAACATGGGCAAATCCAACGACAAGTGACAACATCGAGTCATACTAGATATAATACTGACAACACTACAGTTTATGGAAGGTAATTCTGCTACAAAAAATTATCACCAGTCATACTACATATGATACTGATAACACTACAGTTTATGGAAGGTAATTCCGCTACAAAAAAAATATCACGAATCATACTACATATGATACTGACAACGCTGCAGTTCATTGAAGGTAATACTGCTACAAAAAATTAGCTAAATATAATTTGAACTGCTAAGAGCAGGTGTCAAAATGACTGTTACATTATGGGGCAGTGATGGCGTAACTGTGGGGTTCTGTCCTACCTCCCGTAATTCCCAACAAGATACATTATTTGGATAATGTATATATAGAGAGAGACTGAGTGTGAGCGGATGTGGTATTTTTTTTGGTCTGTTTCCTGGCGCTACCTCGCTGAAACAGGGGGCGGCGATGCTGTTTCCTGTGGGGCGGGGTGGCGCCAGGAATGGATGAAGGCGAGCAAGTATGAATTTGTACATATGTACACATGTCTATGTATGTGCAAGTACATCTATGTAACTGTGTATATGTATGTATATGTACATGTATGTACGTGTATGTACATATAAGTGTACATGAATGGATGGGTCTTCTTTCTGTTTTCTGGCGCTGCCTCGCTGCCTCAGGAAACAGCGATCAGAGTATTTTATATATATATATATATATATATATATATATATATATATATATATATATATATATATATATATATAAAATACGACACGCAGGAAATACGTGGAAAGTATTCTTTCTCCCCTATCCCCAGGGATAACATATATATATATATATATATATATATATATATATATATATATATATATATATATATATATATATATATGTTATCCCTGGGGATAGGGGAGAAAGAATACTTTCCACGTATTTCCTGCGTGTCGTAGAAGGCGACTAAAAGGGGAGGGAGCGGGGGGCTGGAAATCCTCCACTCTTTTTTTTTTTTAACTTTCCAAAAGAAGGAACAGAGAAGGGGGCCAGGTGAGGATATTCCCACAGAGGCCCAGTCCTCTGTTCTTAACGCTACCTTGCTAATGCGGGAAATGGCGAATAGTTTGAAAGAAAGAAAAGAATATATAGGGAAGACAGAGAACAGTAAGGGAAGACAGTGAAGAGTAAGGGAAGACAGTGAACAGTAAGGGAAGACAGTGAAGAGTAAGGGATAACAGTGAACAGTAAGGGAAGACAGTGAAGAGTAAGGAAAGACAGTGAAGAGTAAGGGAAGACAGTGAAGAGTAAGGGAAGACAGTGAAGAGTAAGGGAAGACAGTGAACAGTAAGGGAAGAAAGTGAAGAGTAAGGGATGACAGTGAACAGTAAGGGAAGACAGTGAAGAGTAAGGAAAGACAAAGACAGTGAAGAGTAAGGAAGGACTGTGAAGAGTAAGGGGAGACAGTGAAGAGTAAGGGAAGACAGTGAACAGTAAGGAAAGACAGTGAAGAGTAAGGGAAGACAGTGAAGAGTAAGGGAAGACAGTGAAGAGTAAAGGAAGACAGTGAACAGTAAGGGAAGACAGTGAACAGAAGACGGAATATCAAAGTCTGCCAAAGCAAATCGTGTTATATGATTTATTCAATTTTTTCTTTACTGATTTGTATTGGAATGAAATTAGATCTATTACTCTGAATGCATAATAAACATTTGTTATGTTTTAGTATTACAAAAATCTTCAGGAATTACTGAGTTAACCTGAACTGCTACAATTAGTCATATATATATATATATATATATATATATATATATATATATATATATATATATATATATATATATTATATATATATATATATATATATATATATATATATATATATATATATATATATATATATATATATATATATATGCGGTACCTCGCTAATGCGGAAACGGCGATCAAGTATGGAGATATATATATACACACACACACACAAAGGTTTTATATTTTCTGATTGCAGGATATTTTGACCTTCAATTTGTAGTGTTAATGAAGATTCTACGTTCTTGAATACCATAAACCAGTCACAAAAATATCACATACCAATTATAACCCTTAGCTACCAGTACTTCCTGTGGTCCACTACAGAAGACAATGCTAAACCAGTCGCCAAAGTGTCACAGTTGACATCCTCATGTAAAATCCCTTTTTGCATCATACATCACCATCATTCACTATGTATTACCCACCATTCCCTTTCTATGACCCCTTTCTATTTTCGGCAGATATTCTCCTCTACTGTGCATTATCATGCACTCACGTATATAGTTTTAATCATATCTCTTGCATGAACTCGCTCGTAAGCACTTCCTTCGAGTTTTCCTACCTGGTCTTCTAATGCTTGGAGAACACCAGCGCTTCCAAATGGTCCAGTAATATTACGTATGATCTCGATGGTGAAAGGAAGAAAAATATAATACACTTGATCATACAGCTAAACTAATGGTAATTTGGGTTAATAAATGGAGTTTTTGATCAGGTAATGTATGATGTGTTTGGAGGTTATGCTCAGGTAATGTTGGATGTTTGGAGGCATCATCAAGTAATGTATGATCTGTTTGGAGGTTAGGATCAGGTAATGTATGATCTGTTTGGAGGTTAGGATCAGGTAATGTAGGATCTGTTTGGAGGTTAGGATCAGGTAATGTAGGATCTGTTTGGAGGTTAGGATCAGGTAATGTAGGATCTGTTTGGAGGTTAGGATCAGGTAATGTAGGATCTGTTTGGAGGTTAGGATCAGGTAATGTAGGATCTGTTTGGAGGTTAGGATCAGGTAATGTAGGATCTGTTTGGAGGCATCATCAAGTAATGAATCATCTATTTGGAGGCATTATCAGGTAATGTATCATATGCTTGGAGGTTATCATCTGGTAATGCTTCATCTGCTATGAGGTTACCATCAGGTCATTCATCATCTGTTTGGAGGCTATCATAAGGTAATGTGTTTGGAGGTTATCATCAAGTAATGTATCATCAGTTTGGAGGTTATCATCAGTCCATGTATCATGTGTTTCGAGGCTATCATCAAGCAATGTATCATGTGTTTAGAGATCATCATAAGGCAAATGTGTTTGGAGGTTATCATCAAGCAACATATCATCTAATTGGAGGTTTATCATAAGAAGATACCAGTTTTGGAGGTTAACATCAAGCAATGTATCATCACTTAATGGATCATCTATTCATCTCCACACGACCTATAATGAGGCTGTTCAACAGAAACCCTCATAATGTGTCTCCGTCTTACGAGTCATTTAATCACCTTTAGTCTCACTGGTAACCACAAGTTGGTAATGTTGTTTGTGGGGCGGCTGGCTGAGTCTCCTGCTGCCACACACTCTCCCTCCATGACACAGACGTAATCAAATCACTTTGTGTCTCGTGATCTTCGGGAACTAACACATAAGAGACACCAGCCATCGGTAAATTGGCTGTCCTTTTTCCTCCTCGTACATCTCAAATTCAACTTTTGTCCTATTACCATTCACGTATTCAAGTCCTATCTGTCTTCCTGGAATGTCCCGGGACAGGGATATCTGTATTCTACAGTCAAACGTGACAGCATGTGATGCAGCACACAGTCTTGCTCCGGTCTGTACACCCAGGTTGTGGCCACCTTGCTCCCCCCATCCTCCCTCACTCACACACACCTGCTCCATCCCTGACAGTTCCAGATACTAACCCAATCCTCGATCAGTAAGAAATCTTTTTTCCTCTCGTTTTATTATGTGTCGACGTATGGTAGTGCGGTTCCCATGTTTTCTAGCCTTGACTGACCGACAGTTAGGTAGCCATCACGTCCCTCAACATATACAACCATACCAGTCCAAAAAACCATGAAGGTTTCCGCTAGAATACTCTTCACAAACTTGGTAAACAAAGCACTTTGTAAGAAGCGCAAACTTCTAGTTTGGATTCTGGTTCGCTGGACCTCCTCTGCTGATAGCAATCAAAACCCAGCAACATACAAATGGATCCACTCACATTTCTGGTCCCCTTCAGACTCTAGACTAACCATCGTTAGGGCTTACGGCTCACCTGGATGGCTAGATACAGACAGCAACTCCTGCCACCACCTTCCCTTTGTAGGCAGAGGAGGCACTCACCGATCACAGGTGCTGGCACTCCTCGCATCAAGGTCGGGCGGGCCGCCCCATAAGACTCCACTGTGTTCCTCAGGAGAAGATCTACCTCTTGATAGACGGACAGACAGATTACAGAAGTTTGGGTGAAAATCTACGGAGGTACAGAACCCCATAATCATGCTGTGGAAGGAAAGAAGTAGACGTCACAACATCCAATCCTGGAGTTGTCAACACCCACACAGCATCTGTGAGAACCAGTGGCCTGTCGGCTGCTGCTGCTCCTTTTCTAAATCTTCCGACAAAGCGAATTAGGGTCTCACAGCTGCCTACGGAGCCTCTGTTTTCCTTACAATATTTCTCTCCTATTGACTCCTGCAGCCGTCTACTGGCCTATCTTCACCCTCCGTGCTCGACCCTCCCTTACATACACCTAGTCTGTTGCCACTTTGATCTGGCTAACTTCCACATAGTGTGTATCAAGGGATATTTGATATCCTTCAACCTACCACCTCGCCTCACTACTGTCCATCATCTTCAAAGACGGTTGTTCACACCTACAAGCTCATATATCATGGAACATTTTCTCCTCTTATAGTTTTACGTATCCCTCTCTTGGCCAGACGACAGCCGACTGCACAAGGCAATGCTCTATGATGGTGACTATAACACCAGAAACTGTGTACCCCAGGAAAGACTTCACTCCCTGGTAACATCCACCTCCCTAGATGTTATGCATCCTTGTGGACAGACAAGTCGGTTTGTCGAGACAAACTCTGCAACAATTGGAGACCCGACTTTTGCGTCTCAGTACAACTATTTCGTTTATTTCAGGGTAAGAAGTTTACCCCTAGGGTAGCGAGAAGATACTAGAGAGCAGGGCGTGAGGCCCAGCGTCTGTGCCAAGTACAGACCTGGTAAGTCTAGCAACCACAAAACAAATGTCCGAAATAATTGGGATGTCCCTGGCCTTTGTTAACCTGAAGGGGCTGGGATCAATGGGACCTCATTTCTCCATCATTAGTCCCACACGGGGATACATCATACCTGTAGTATTTGATCCACAACATGGAGATGGGAACTAAGCAAATGACTCAACAGAAACAACCATTTTGTCCAGCCATACGCAGATATTGCTAATGCTCCTCTTTAAGCCAATTACTTTCGTGCTACAGTGAGCTAACTCACCTGCAAGTTAATTCTATTTTCCACACTTCATGAAACATCGGCCGGGCTTAAAACGAGATTAATTTCACCGAAAATTTCTTTTCACATAATTCCCAAAAGTTACCAGCACAAACAAGAAGCATTACTGCCCGTTCTCGAACTCAGGAGGACCTTCATCTGTCAGGATGGTACATGGGCGGACCACAAGAGCCGAGCTACAAACTGGACATGCACACCACTTGCCCAGCCTACAACTCCTACACCAGTTATTCATACAACCTTTGTCTGGGTCACTTCTTTACACTGACGATGTACAAGCATTGAATAAACCAATAATCGAAGTGACTCGATTGTAACACTGAAATTATACGACGCGAAATCAAATACATAAGAAAAACAGCTTCAGATGTAAACTCAATCTTGAAAAATTCTCTTTCAGTTGACAGAAAACGTTGCCAAAACAAATTATTATACAGTGATGGACAAGGTAGACGGGCGGTCATGTGGTGCACAGTGTGTGTGTCAAGCAAGGACAGGAGACTCCACCTTGTGGGTATAAACACTACAAACATCTGGGAAGATCCTTAATGATGTTTTGCTCCCGATACTTGAGACTCATCCCGGCTTAAACTGCCGTAAACAACGGTTCAGTCATCATGGAACTTCTTATACACGTCGATCACTGCGGCGACCCAGTACCTGGAACTGTGGTGCACTTTCTGTATCCTCCACTACTTCGCCACACATACACACGGGCGGGTACAGGTGCACAATAGTACATCACTTTAGACAGAGGGAAACTAAATATATCAGAGTTGGTACACTTGCTTCTGATGGCTGATTCACTCACTCTTTGGTGTCCGTCAGCGTGAGGAGGTCCACAAGAATGATAGCTTATCGCCCATATTTGCGAAGCTGTCAGTAACTGCAACGAATATTTATGTACATAAGTGGTATATTGAGGGAAGGGATCAGACGACGAGATTGGCGGACACAGATAAACAAGCGGTATGCGAGTGTGTGAAAAGTGAGGTTTATCTTTAAGCAGGGAATACAAGGAGACTAGCTAGGCTGGTGGACGGCTGAACGTTTATGACAGCAGACGCCTCAGGGACCTGAAGACACGTTAGGTCAGTCTAGGTCTGTATAATGAAACGCCTACATCCTTACACGAATAATATCGAGAGGGAAAATAGGTTGTTGGTAAGCTAGCAACTGGAAACCTTCACCCGAAAGATGATGGGAAATATGACAGTGTACCTGGTAGATCTGCATAGGCTATAAAGTGCTTTATGGGCTTGGAGAGTTCTCTTGATCTTCGACACCTGAAGAAGGTGCAGGTTGACGGTGACGGCCTTAATGAACGCCTGGCACTTGGTGGACCTTTGGCCCAAATGCCTAACTAGACAGCCGCAGGGGCCAAATGCGATGAGAGCGTGTATGGTCTTAGGATCATCTAACACACCTAATAGTGTTCCACGACTTTTCGATTGCTGGTTATAATTTGACCTTTACTTCGCAAATAATTCTGGCTGCTGATATATACCTAAGAGTCGCAATAATCACCTAACGAAAAGGACCATATATACACAATGAAAGTGAATCATCTTGAACAATGGATTTTCTGCCATTTGTAAAGCGCTAGAATCTACTGGTCATTCAGCACATTTTAGCATCAAAAATATATCCAAAACTCAAAATCTATTTACACAAAAAAGTATATTTTGGCTTCTCTTAAAAGATATTTAAACACTTAAAACACCTGAAGGGGATATCTGTGTGGCTCGACTGGTGGGTATTACATATTTGATGGCTTCATTGACCCGGGAAGTAGATAGGTCTAAAGCCCAAACAACCAACCAGAAATGAGCGAGGTCATCCTCTGTTATACCAAGGAACAAGCTGGTTGAAGACCCGAGTCCCTGCCAGGTAAACACCGAGCGAATCTAAAATCAAACTGAAGTAATGACAGAAGTTGTGTCTTACAAGATTACAGGAAGACTCTCGAACTCCTTTGACTTCTTGTCCTTATGGACATCGCTGTTCACCTTGGGTACGAAGGCTTGGCATGTGACCGCATCATAAATACAATCCTAAAAACAAAGTGGTCTTATACTGTGTACTGAGGTGAAGCTGTTGGTCGCTCTCGTCAACAGGTTTGAAGGAAAATCATGAGGGAACGTGAAACATACAAGGAATTGTGAAGGAAGTGAGACACACAGAAGGCAAGAACGAAGACAGAGCTGAATTTCTGGTTAAGGTTGAGAAGTAATGCAGAGGAATTAGTGTTACCTAAGAAATTAAAGAACCATGGTTAAATACAGAGACAAGAACCTTCAAGTGAAGCACTTGATAAAGAAATGTCAGGGAAACACTATAAACATATGTCTCAGTGATGGCAAACACTACCTGGAAAAAAAAACTCATGACTGTAAACAATGCAAGCATAGGTTTCATGAAGGTGATCACTCAAAGTAAAGGTCTTATAAAGGCAAAACAAAACAAAGATCTCATGATGGTAATCACCATAAGCAAAGGTCTGGTGATGGCCATCGAAATAGTGAAAGATGTTGGCACTGTTGGCTGGAGAGACGCATAAGCAGCAGAGAATCCTTGAATAAAAGCAAGGTCCCAGAATTAGACCTGAGACTGAAAGGAAAATAAGAGCAATGCGAGAGATTATAATCAAAAACAATGAAAAGGATATGCAACTTGAAATGCATTTCCTGTTCATGCAATGTACCGACACAAAGCTTCCTGTATGCGAGAAGGATAATTCTCCCTTCAAGCTAAACCTGAAGCTAAGGCTGAGGTGATAAGGTCCGTATATGATTAATTGATAGTAATGATTGTATCACATCCCAGGGAACCAGTAACTGTACCATGTACGGTTATGGCAACCTTGGGAAGACAAGCTGATCCCAAGGGCTTAGTTAGCTAGATAAGCCCAAGAGGATAAGCTTAGCAAGAAAGCATGACTCCCAAAGGGGAAAGCTTAAGCACTCTGACCCCAGCAAGGCAAGCTGAGTAAACAAGTTAACCTCAGCAAGATAAGCTGATTCCAGCAATATGAGCTGATCCCAATAAGACAGACTGGTCGCAAACGGACAAGCTGAAGCAAGCAAGCTGACCCCAGGAAGGCGAGGTTAATCAGCAAGTTGATCCTAGCAGGGCAAGCTGACCTGAGCAAGACAAGCTGAGTACGCAAGTTGACGCCAGAGACATCAAGCGGGAAGATCATGAAGAACAAATGACTGAGATAATGTGAACTGAGTGAGGAGAGACGTGTGTGTGTGTGTGTGTGGCTTTGACTGGTCTAGAAAACGGTGAACGGTGAACTCCTGTCACACAAGGAGACTGTCCTGGAGGAGTGGTTGACTGGTTACTGATCCCTTGAGCACGACGGGACGACCTTAGAGCAAGAAAGCACGACCCTTGAGCATGACAGAGAGTCTAGCACGACAACACGACCCTTCAGCACAATGCAAGATGCCGGAGCATAATGATACGACCCTTGAACAGGACGTTACAAACCTTCGGGTTGATGACCTGGCCTCTGACCTCAAAGGTCAGGTCATCCTTCCCCCAAAGGTTGTGTCGTCGTGCTCAAAGGTTAGGTGATGCACGGACGGCCTGGAGGTACTGGGTCAGTAACTCTGTCAGCAAGACCAGTTACCCTGTCAGTTGGGCCAATTACCGTACCAGCTGGGACAGTTACACTGCCATATAGGCTAATTAACTCCGTCAGCTAGGCCAGTTACCCTGACAGTTACCCACCCAGCTGGGCCAGTTACCATGCAAGCTAGACCAGTTACCATGCTAGCTGGGCCAGTTCCCCCTGCCAACTAGGACAGTTACCCTGTCAACTGAGCTCGTTACCTTGACAGCTAGGCCAGTTACCCTCCCTGCTTGGCCAATTAACCTTGCAGCTGGATCAGCAGCCAAACCGTTAGTCCAGCTAACGCACCAGCTGAGCTATTAAGCTAACACCAGGTTAGTTAACCCGCCAATAGTGGCCAATTAACCATCATCAGGGTGCTGTTATCCGGCCATCTGGGGGGGCCACTTAACCCAGCAGCTGAGGGTGGTGTATCACTGCGTAATTTCGCATTCCGTCGCCAGGCGCAGGGGAACAATTTCACAGGTTTTATTCACATCGGAGGAGCCAGTCTTATCAGGGAGTATCTCTTGTTTGGGGCGCGGCCGTTGCCTGCACACCCCTCCTCACATCCAGACACCAACATTGGACAAAGTTCTCATTTGCCTCGGCTTTCTTATCTTATGAAAATGTTTTCGATACATAAACATGTAAGCGTAAATTGTTTAGTTTTACATCAACACTACGCATGATCCAACAGAGAGAATTAAAAACAGGTTCATTAAAAATATGCTCTCAATGGTGTCGACTTACGCTTCGTAATAATCGCCTAATTTTACAGTAGGCTAGCAATTTTCATCAACCCTAAAGATAATAGATCCTATACTACTGGATATGTCAAATAATTCCATTTCAGTACAAAGAAAACCTTGTAGAATATCATTCACGAAACCCAAGTCAGTTGGCAAGAATGAGACGCGGCCTCCCCTGCCTCGTTCCTTCAAAACACCACCAGTGGACATGATGCCTTCCCTACTTTAACTTACCCTCCACTGTTGCACCTCACTGGCTCAGAAACACCCACTGACATTGAATACGTTTACTCCACACAAGAATCCAAGTCTCAAAATGGTACAAGGTCAGTAGAGAGAGCTATTGGTGAACCACTAAATGATTAGTCCAGTACGAGATGCACACTACGGACAACCATGGGATAAACTAAGCCTAAGCCGACGCTGCCTGGCGTACGAGTCACGTCGAGAAGAACCCGCCAACCACTCTAACAGCAACTTCTCTCTATAATTAACATAGAATTGTTCACGTACGTGATTTAATGTGGCTCCAAGAACCAAAGCGATAAAATCAAAGCTGCGACGATTATAAAAATAAACTGAGCTACTACTTATGTGCCTAATAATCAATATTGTTAATTCACATGTTGCCATAAGTTTAATATATGTACTAGTATAGTGGTATATCTTAAGAACTGCTGGTGCTTGGCTGTTGAAGAGGGGAGGAAGGGAAATAATATAGTGAAGGGCAGGGTGGTAACTATTAATATTTGGTTAGAAAGAGATGCAGATGACAAGGGAGATTTCTTTTTAGAAGAGAAAGATGAGATTTATATTTGAAAGTAGTAAACCGCAAATGATCATCCTTTGAGCCCGTTAGAAACCAGTCCTTATTACTATCAGCTGCTCTACATGTAAACATGAACTAGCGATGCACACTGCTTAGCTCTCTATGTAAATATGTATGTAAATATCTTCGCTTCTTTATTCACGCGATTTACAAATGAACAGGCAGGACGTAGAAGCGGAAAAAGACGCGAGAGGAGAACACACGGAGAATAAAACACAAGAGACAGTTAGTCGGAGGTATGGATCTGGGCAACACAGCATCCCCTCCCCTCCCACCTCCACACAACACCCATCTACTCCACATAGACCCTGTCCCTTCCTTCCACACCCACCCCACCCTAGCGATGCACACTGCTTAGCTCTCTATGTAAATATGTATGTAAATATCTTCGCTTCTTTATTAACGCGATTTACAAATGAACAGGCAGGACGTAGAAGAGGAAAAAGACGCGAGACGAGAACACACGGAGAATAAAACACAAGAGACAGTTAGTCGGAGGTATGGATCTGGGCAACACAGCATCCCCTCCCCTCCCACCTCCACACAACACCCATCTACTCCACATAGACCCTGTCCCTTCCTTCCACACCCACCCCACCCTAGGATGCCTCCCACTCCACCACCACCACCACCACCGTTGTCGCCGCCTCCACCACCACTCTCTCCCGCTCACCAACTCACGTACGTACGCGACTCTCGAGCCCCCACACCAGGCAGGGTCCGACGGCAACAACACCGCTCGGCCAATCAGCGCGGAGTGCGGCTTCAACTACCGCCGGTAAGGGGCAACAAGCGGCCATCAAGCGCCTCTCACAGCCATAAACATTAGTTTGAGAAGACGCCATTGAGAAGTACCCCCCCTCACCCCCCTTTTTTCACCCCAGGCGCGGGCACAGCTCTCCCAGGTCCGGCTGGGGGGAATAAATTCGAGGGAAGAAATGCTACAAGAAACGGTGTCAATGGGCAACAGCTGACGGAGGGAGGGGCCAAGGGGTCGGCTCTATAGAGGGAGGTACAGGCAGGTTGCCCGCAAAAATAAAGGCAAAAAAAAAGAAGAATAAAAATGGGAAGTAGGGGAAGGGAGGGAGGGAGGGACGGGGGTGTGAATAGGGGATAGGGGGATGGAGGGAAGGATACGGTGAGCAGGGGTGAGCCTGGCCCATAGACTTCCTCCTTGTATTGCAGAAGACCCGACCTGCCCCCACCACACGGGGACCTGACCCCACTGAACACCACGGTGCGACCCTTGTACACAACCGTACCACCTTTGTACACGAGCCTACGAACCGTGTACACAACCGTAAGACTCTTGTACACGAGCCTACGACCCTTGTACACAACCGTACGACTCTTGTGCACCAGCCAACGACCCTTGTACACGACCGTACCACCTTTGCACACAAGCCTACGACCCTTATACACGACCCTACGGCCCCTGTACACGACCGTGCGACCCTTGTACACGACCTTACTACCCTTGTACACGACCATGCGACTCTTGTACACAAGTGTACACGACAGTATGACCCTTGACACGACAGTACGACCCGTGAACACGACTACACGACAACTGGTTATAATGGCCTGGCTTTGGAACTGATTCTTACGGGTCAGATCACACGCTGGGCCATCACACACCCCAAAGGTCGTACCACAGCGTCCTGCTTGCTTTCAGTCGGCACCATTTTAAGCTTTGCATGGGTGGGGAGGGGAAGAGCCCTCTCACTGCACGGTGAAGGGGAGCTCCCTCACGTCATGCACCACCACTTCCCTTCGTCCTTTAGTCTCTGGGGGTGCTGGAGAAGGGGGGCGGTCGAGAGAGATCCGCACGTCATGCACCACCATTTCCCTTCGTCCTTTAGTCTCTGGGGGTGTTGGAGAAGGGGGGCGGTCGAGAGACATCCGCACGTCATGCACCACCCACCTCCACACCCCCAGTCAGGCAGAAGTTCAGTGGCCACATCGCCCCTCTCCTGGGGCAGCCAGACAGGTACTGGCCCCCCCACTCGCCACTACACCCCCCTACAAGCATGGGGTCCTAGTAACATGGTTCCAGAGGGCGGCTGTGTGTCTGTGGGGGGTGTATTACCATTTCCCCCCACTCTCTCTCTCTCTCTCTCTCTCTCTCTCTCTCTCTCTCTCTCTCTCTCTCTCTCTCATGGGATAAAGTAACGTGAGGTCTCTCTCTCTCTCTCTCTCTCTCTCTCTCTCTCTCTCTCTCTCTCTCTCTCTCTCTCTCATGGGATAAAGTAACGTGAGGTCTCTCTCTCTCTCTCTCTCTCTCTCTCTCTCTCTCTCTCTCTCTCTCTCTCTCTCTCTCTCTCTCTCTCAGGAACGTAGGCAGCCAGCCATGAGGCACAAACCCCCCGACCCCTTCCTCTGTAACGCTGGTATGTCAGTCAGCCATCCAGCTAACCAGCCAGCCATCCAGCCAGCCAGCCATCCAACCATCCACCCATCCAGCCAGCCAGGCATCAGACAGCCATCCAACTACCCAGCCATCCAGCCAGCCATCCAGTCAGTCAGGCACCATCCAGCCATCCAACCAGCCATCCAACCAGCCATCCAACCAGCCAGCCAAACATGCTGGAAGGAAGGTTATAAGAAAAAAAAAGAAAAAAAAAAAGATGCGTAAAGAAAAACGATGAGATATGAAACTGAGTGAAAAGAAAGGGATGGGTGGCGGCTGGCAAGCAGGGGGGGGGGGGGGTCACCCACCGGCCGGAGTGGGTGGGAGGGGAGGGAGGGGGAGGAGGCGGTGTTCTGGCTACCCACAAAAAACCCTCTGCCCAACCACCACAAAAACCCTCTGCCAACCACCACAAAAACCCTCAGCCAACCACCACAAAAACCCTCTGCCAACCACCACAAAAACCCTCTGCCAACCACCACAAAAAACCTCTGCCAACCACCACAAAAACCCTCTGCCAACCACCACAAAAACCCTCTGCCAACCACCACAAAAAACCTCTGCCAACCACCACAAAAACCCTCTGCCAACCACCACAAAAACCCTCTGCCAACCGCCACAAAAACCCTCTGCCAACCACCACAAAAACCCTCTGCCAACCACCACAAAAACCCTCTGCCAACCGCCACAAAAACCCTCTGCCAACCACCACAAAAACCCTCTGCCAACCGCCACAAAAACCCTCTGCCAACCGCCACAAAAACCCTCTGCCAACCACCACAAAAAACCTCTGCCAACCACCACAAAAACCCTCTGCCAACCACCACAAAAACCCTCTGCCAACCGCCACAGTACGTACCGGCCAGGCCTGCCACCATCATAAATATCTCACTGTTGACAACGTTTGTACCGGTGGTGGCCGCCGCTGCCACCACCAACACTACCACCACCACCACTATCACCACCACACACCACCCACCACCAACACTACCAACACCACCACCTCTATCACCACCACCCATCACCATCCACCACCAACACTACCACCACCACCACCACCTCTATCACCACCACCCATCACCACCCACCACCAACACTACCACCACCACCTCTATCACCACCACACATCACCCACCACCAACACCACCCATCACCACCACACACCACCCACCACCAACACCACCCATCACCACCACCCATCACCACCACCCAACACCAACACCACCCACCACCACCACCACCCATCACCACCACACACCACCCACCACCAACACCACCCACCACCAACACCACCCATCACCACCACACACCACCCACCACCAACACCACCCATCACCACCACTCATCACCACCACCCAACACCAACACCACCCACCACCACCACCACCCATCACCACCACACACCACCCACCACCAACACTACCGCCACCACCCCTATCACCACCACCCATCACCACCACCCAACACCAACACCACCCACCACCACCACCACCCATCACCACCACACACCACCCACCACCACCCCTATCACCACCACCCATCACCACCACCCATCACCACCACCCAACACCAACACCACCCACCACCACCACCACCCATCACCACCACACACCACCCACCACCAACACTACCACCACCACCACCCCTATCACCACCACCAACACCACCACCCATCACCACCACACACCACCCACCACCAACACTACCACCACCACCCCTATCACCACCACCAACACCACCCACCACCAACACCACCCATCACCACCACCCATCACCACCCACCACCAACAATACCACCACCACCACCTCTATCACCACCACACACCACCAGCACCACCAACACTACCACCACCACCACACACCACCCACCACCAACACTACCACCACCACCACCTCTATCACCACCACACACCACCAGCACCACCAACACTACCACCACCACCACACACCACCCACCACCAACACTACCACCACCACCACCTCTATCACCACCACACACCACCAGCACCACCAACACTACCACCACCACCACACACCACCCACCACCAACACTACCAACACCACCACCTCTATCACCACCACACACCATCAGCACCACCAACACTACCACCATCACCTCTATCACCACCACCACACACCACCCACCACCAACACTACCAGCACCACCAACACTACCACCACCACCACACACCACCCACCACCAACACTACCAACACCACCACCTCTATCACCACCACCCATCACCACCCACCACCAACACTACCAACACCACCACCTCTATCACCACCACCCAACACCAACACCACCCACCACCAACACTACCACCACCACCACCTCTATCACCACCATACACCACCCACCAACAACACTACCAACACCACCACCCCTATCACCACCACCCATCACCACCACCCATCACCACCACCACCATCAGCCTCTCCAACACACAGGTGACCCAGGGAGCCACGGTGAGGGAGGGAGACACCAACTCCCGCCCATATAATACACTCACCAGAAAAGCATTGACATTTTCCACAGGCAAAATGTTGTGGTTGTTGGAGGGTTTGGAGGGAGGGGCCCCTCCACCACCAGCCACGACCCCGACCTCCCTCCCATACCCTCCCTGGGACGGTAATCACCTCTCCCAGGACAACCTTCCCACCTTTCCCTCTAACGATAGAAAAAAAAAAATAACTGACTCTTTTTTTTCCCCGCTTTTGCTGGGGAAGGCGGCGCCTCCCCTCCCTCCTCCCTCCATCGTTCAAGAACGACCCTCCTCCTCCTCCTCCTCCTCCTCTCTCCTCCTCCTCCTCCTCCTCCTCCTCCTCCTCTCCCTCCTCCTCCTCCCTCCTCCCTCCTCACAGGCCACAGCGGTCCCCTCCCCCTTCCACAGCGTTCCCCCTGGCTCCCTGGCCGATCCCAGGGCGATGTGAACCTTATCCCCTGTGCCGCCCCCCCCTTTCGTGGGGGGCGACTTCCCCTCACCCCCTCATCTCCGGCCTTGTTGGGGGTGAGGGGGAGAGAGGGGGGGTGGTTCAGGCAGGCAGGCAGCCCATGGGGCCCCACAATAGAAGCGTCCCCCCCACCCTCCCTGCTGACCCCATCACTTGGGGGAGGGGGGAATGGGCACAAAAAAAGGGGGTTGGAAGAGGCAGGGGAAAAGGAGGGAAGGGGGAGAGGGGGGCATAATGATGGGAAGGGAGTGGAGGGAGGGTGGGTGTTCCAGTGTGAGGACGACAGAAAAAAGTGATATAAAAATGAAGGAAGGGACTGGGAAGAGGAAGAGGAGGAGGAGAAGAAGGAGGAGGAAGAGGAAGAGGAGGAGGAGGAGGAAGATGAGGAGGAGGAGAAGAGGATGATAAAGAGGAGAAAAAAAAATATATAGGTCATAGAGGAGTGAAATAGTGGGTTAGAGGGAGCAGGGAAGGTGGAGCCACGAGGGAGGGGGAGGGAAAGAAATTCAAAAAAATTAAGAAATGTAAAAGGGATAAATGTTCTAAATGATGAAGAGGATCAGACAGCGAGAACACCCCTCCACACACACACACTCACACACCTGGCTTGTGTGTGTGTGTGTGTGTGTGTGTAATTACAAATCTGTTCTGTATAGGGATGGAGTTTTACACTCGTGGGTGTGTAATTAACAATAATAATGGCAATAATGACAATAATAATAATAATGATAATGATGATGATGATGATGATGATAATAATAATAATAATAATAAAAATAATAATAAATGATAATGAATTGTTTCTTGAATTCAAGTAATCATTCGGCTGAAAACAGAAAGCTGAGGTACCACAAATCTAGGGTCATGATAGTGAGGTAGTTATCTTAAAAGACCATAACATCAAGTTGGAGCTGGACATTTCCACGTTCTGGATAAGCACATGAGAGAGGTAACGCCGTAAGGGTGGCAGATATACAGGAGGGTCTACACAGTAAATACTGTGGGTTACACGTGACGCATTTGATGGTGATTAAGTGAGGAGTAGTTACTGTAATATAGTAGTGTGTGTGTGTGTGTGTGTGTGTGTGTGTGTGTGTAATCAACTATGTACGGCTCGGTCAAGAAGTATATCACTCTATAAGTGTGTACACGTCTGGGATTAAAGACATGGTACATACATGCCAGGATAAAAGACTGGGCGACGTGAGTGGAGAACTTTCACCCCCCGTAACACGTCAACAGTCAACACACACACACACACACACACACACACACACACACACACACACACACACACACACACGTATATATACATATGGGGTTAGAGGAACCCCTTTCTTGGAGACTGCTACTCCAGCCTGGTACCCCCTGACTGTCTGCTCCTCCTGCCTATACCAAGCTGTGTGCCCCTCAAGCTTACACTACCTCTCGAGCTTACACGAAACTGTGGGTACCTCTGCCTGTGTGCCCCTCAAGCTTACACTACCTCTCGAGCTTACACGAAGCTGTGGGTACTCCTGCCTGTGTGCCCCTCAAGCTTACACTACCTCTCGAGCTTACACGAAGCTGTGGGTACTCCTGCCTGTGTGCCCCTCAAGCTTACACTACCTCTCGAGCTTACACGAAGCTGTGGGTACTCCTGCCTGTGTGCCCCTCCAGCTCACACCAAGCTGTGATTACCGTCGACCCCTGACCAGCTGCTCCGCCACCTACCTGGCACTGCCCTGGTTGGCCCACAGGAAGGCTCGCCACACACAGGTGGTGAAGGCTAGGCCACCTGTGGTGTCTGCCGTGCTACAAGCATCCTGTCGTGTCGTGAGGTCACAACAACTGGTGGATTTGTAGAGTCAGTTCATAACATAGGAGAGTCTTGGTGTGGCACATGCTCACAGCACAAACATAGTTTCCCATGTCGTAAGATCAAGACACATTATACCCTCAACACAGGCAGAGACTGCTGTGCTAGGAGGACACAGCAACATAATAACAGCGGCTGTGACAGTTGTATACATCGGGGAGACTAAACACTTTGTGTACAGCACCAGATTCCGTTCTCCCATTGAACTCCCTCACCCCCTCCCATCTCGTCTAGCCCCAGGGTTCGTGAGGCAAGACATCACTCCACACGTCTCCTCTCCACCCCAAACGGTTCGGTCTGAGGCCAGAGCCATACTGGTGTTCCTCTGGTCAGTCATGGTTATCTGCGCCCACGGTCCGTAGGCCTACGTACCCACAACAGCCTGTCTTATGAGTCGCCTTTCACAAGAGAGTCTTTGGATTCTTCTCCAAGTAACAGGTATTTTCGAAACACAAGAGGGGGGGACTGTTTTGAACCCCAGATATTTCCACTGTATCTCCTCACAGTGCTTTAGAAGCCTTCGAATTCCACTTGTGGTAGTTTGTAGTCTTCCTCGTCTATCGTTCTAGGATATTAATTTTCCAGTAGAGGCTGGGGGACCAGATCTCTCAGTACTTACTACTTGTATATCGTGACAGAACTCGCCCGTCTAACGTCAGAGAAACAATCTCGAGTGATCACAGTCGTGTGTCCACACTCAAGTCTCTATTTCTTAACACAACAGTGGCCGGCGACTGTGATGATGTCCTTCATTTTCTCTAAATGGCTTGCGACACTTGAAACATGACCTCTCTTGACCTCTTGAACACGACGGCACGACTCCTGGCCTTTGTTCATGACCTTTTTTTGAAGGGCAAGGTCGATGGCTAAGCCAGCATGCCCTCCCGGTCGTACCGGTAGTGCTCAAGGGTTATACCGTCGTGCTCAAGGTTCGTACGGCCGTGCACAGGGGGGTCAGCGGGAGAGGTTACCATCTGGCAGTAGTGTTAGGGCCTCGAACAGCGCCACCACAGAGAGCCATCTGCTTGAAGGCTGGACGCTGTGTCGCAGCGACTCCCTGGCGGACGGCGGGAGGAGAGGAACGGTAAGTGAGGAGGTAAAGGAAGGGAAAAGAAGGATGGGTTAAAGGAGAGTCGGGAGGAGGGGGACGAGAAGAGATTAGAAAGATGGGGGTTATGATCTGCAAGAGGCATGAGACGAACCGAGGAAATCATTATACACCGGCATGACAGCTCGTCCATGCTTCTTTGCCGTGATAGAAAAAGGAAAAAAAAAATTATATAAATGAATAAAACTCGCGGTGAAGGACCCTGACTGGGGCGACATCAACCACACTTCCGCGTGAGGAACCGGAAGGGAAGCGACGACATGAGGCAAGAGATGAGTCAGGAGGATGAGGACGAGTGAGGCAGGGTAAGAGACCACCACATCACCAGGACGACCCCTCCACTCACCCCAGCACGTCGACCACCCCACTACATCACCAGGACGACCCCTCCACTCACTCCAGCACGTCGACCAACCCACCACATCACCAAGACGACCCCTCCGCTCACTCCAGCACGTCGACCAACCCACCACATCACCAAGACGACCCCTCCACTCAAGCCAGCACATCGACCAGCTCACCACATCACCAGGACGACCCCTCCACTCACCCCAGCACGTCGACCACCCCACTACATCACCAGGACGACCCCTCCACTCACCCCAGCACGTCGACCAACCCACCACATCACCAAGACGACCCCTCCACTCAAGCCAGCACATCGACCAGCTCACCACATCACCAGGACGACCCCTCCATTCACCCCAGCACGTCGACCACCCCACTACATCACCAGGACGACCCCTCCACTCACTCCAGCACGTCGACCAACCCACCACATCACCAAGACGACCCCTCCGCTCACCCCAGCACATCGACCAACCCACCACATCACCAAGACGACCCCTCCACTCAAGCCAGCACATCGACCAGCTCACCACATCACCAAGACGACCCCTCCATTCACCCCAGCACGTCGACCACCCCACTACATCACCAGGACGACCCCTCCACTCACTCCAGCACGTCGACCAACCCACCACATCACCAAGACGACCCCTCCGCTCACTCCAGCACGTCGACCAACCCACCACATCACCAGGACGACCCTTCCAACACATCCACCAAACCACAACATCAACCTGACTTTAGATTGACTTTACGCGGGGGGGGGGGGGCACATCTATACCCCAACATCTCGGGCTGGAACAAAATTGCTATGTTGCTCCACTGGATCAGTCAGGTTGTTTGAGGCGGCGGACAGTACATCTTCATGTCCATCACACCCTGGCAGGCCTAGTACACTGTAAATATTCATTCAGTGGGTACTCGAGACTTGTCTACTGAACGGGATGTTTACACCTCGTTTTCTACCATTGCACCAATGACACCTCTAGAATTTTGGTGGTGTTAACAGTCATCAAATCCGGTCATGCCACGTAGGTTTTACGTGCAAATTGGCGGCTGGGTTTTCCAAGGTGTGGAAATCATAATATAGTTCCCCCACCTGCGCTCCAAACAGTAGAACCTGAAGGGTAAGTGATCTCAGCCGTTCTCAGGGGTACTGGTGTCTGAGAGTCAGTGCTCAAGGTGGATGGGCAAGGTACATTTTCTAAATAGACCATCTCATCGCCCACCTTGAAGTCTGATGCATTGTGGCTGAGTTAGAGGTGTGTGTGTGTGTGTGTGTGTGTGTGTTTAATTGTAGGTATAGCAGTTGTTGTAGTAGAGGTCGTGATAGTGTGGTAGTAGTAGTCGTAGCAGTAGTGGTAATAGCAGTAGTAGTAGTAGTAGAAGTAGTAGCGAAAAACAATGCATCACCATACAATATTCTGAGAACATAATCTTACATTGCGAGATATTCAAAGTTCCAGTTGAAGTTCTACGGTGATCTCCTGACGGCTCGGGGCCACACTACCACACAAGACATGGAATCTAAAATCTACAATCTCTTATCTCCCTCCAGGTCAGGTCAGGTCAGGTCAACACGATTACGTGATATCATGAATTGCCCAACTGCGGAAGCATAGCGCCTAACCTCAGAGCAATGTCCGTATGTCTGCAACAAGGTATGGGGGCTTGACACATCTCGAGCATCCAAAATACACTTTTAATATCTTTATGACAAAACCAAAACATAACTGAACATCTGAGAGAGAGAACATGCCTTTTTTTTTTCCTGACACACTTCTGCACACTGGCCGATCGCATTAGGTTCAACACTGAACACTGTCTGGGCATATTTTGTACCTTTGAACCCTTCTTTTCCACTTTCCGAATCTCCCACAATACACTTATAACCAGTCATAATGTACCCAGATTCTTGCGGGTCCTTCATGTTCAATCACGTACATTATATCTTTCTCAGGCGAATCTCGGTAACAAATGGTACGCATCATCTCCCTTAATTACTTTAGTCCTTAGAATTTAATGCAGACCCGAGTTCAGCTCTAACTAGAAAGCATAACAACAACTAAGCAAAGAACAAAAGGATCTATAAATGGTAGGCTGAATCCTGCGAGCTTTGTATAACGAGACAAGAAACTCCCCCCCCCAAAAAAGCATATATTCCCTCCAGTCTTGTGTGGCGTATGTACATATCATCATCATCTCTTACAGCTGGCGGTGCTCCTTAAGGAAGGACATTTGCGATGGATATTCCCAAACTCAGCGACTGTCAAAAGACTCGTTACTGAGACCGACTGAAAGTACTTCGATCTTATGCTCGGGAGCGCAGAAGCAGCAGCTCTTGGATGACCTGGTCGCCCTATGGTTATAACAAACAAGAAAGACTCCAAGCTGACAACAGTGGAGGTGATTGGTCCCACAAATACATGAAGATGAAGTAGAATAAACAACAGGGATAGGAAAGTTTTCTGCTCCGGAGTGATTCAACAAAATGGTAATAGTCTAATGGAGTATTATTGCCTATGGAATCATACTATCAAAAGTAGAACATAATTATAACATGATTACGTCACTTCTTTCATGTTTGTAATTAAATTCGTGTGATAGAGCAGGTTTGAATGATGGGTGACAGTTTAGATTTAGATGAAACGAGGAGATTAGAATTTGTCCTAAGGAAGTTTGAAGACTTCTTTCAGAAAGATTCGCCATCACTGATGAATCTATGAAAATCCTGTTGCCACTGGGTCAGCGCAGGACATCTGCAGACGTCAAAATGAACGACATCGAAGTGTTAAGCACATGAAGACAACAACATAGCGATCACTTTGGCCTTTGCAGTCGTCTTGCAAGGAACTTTCTACAGATCTATCGGAGTGTAAGCACTGATGGCCAGCCTTTGGGAAAACATTCTTGAAACTTCCTTTTAACCACTGATGAAGACATGAACAATGCCATCAATGACTCTACTCTCCTCGTTAATGAAAATTCAACCTGTTCAAACCCACAATCAAAATTGTACTCACGAGTGTAATCAAAAACACGATATGATCGTAATCACATCATCATAATATCGACTCTAACTTCACTAACTCCAAAGTCATTTAAGGCCCATAAGACTAGTAACATCGTGTTGAACCATCTTGTAACTAAGGAACATTATAGACCTAACGATTGCAGAATACCTTCAAGAACTCAGTAGATGAACTGGTAATGCCCCAGTCTCTCTCCCTGACCAGCCAGGCGACGGAGGGTAGGCCTACATACCTCTACCAACCGTGGTATCATCAACCTGTTTGACTGGTTAGAAGGAAGGGAGCCATCAGAACGCAGTCCCACACCACAGACTCGACTCAAAAAGTGGACGTAAATCTAAAATATACACATTTTCATACTACCAGGCTGAAAACGGTGACGTAAATCCATAACCTTCGAGATCAACCCAAATTTTAACGATTGTTAACCCTGCACAGCCATCAGTCATCATCCGGAGCATAAGGGCGATATTTAATGTCACCAAACAGCGTCTCAAAACACACACACACACACACACACACACACCCTAGTCTTCACTCTACTGCACATGGAAAACACGACACTCAAAAACAGTTTAATGTTATTCTAACTTGTTCCTTTACCTCTAAACACACAACGTTACGACCCCTGGGTATGATGGCTTGGCTGTTGACCTAACCCTCAAGCGTCAAGTCAAAGTCTTGGTCAATCATACCCAAGGGTCGTACCGTCTTACTCAAGTGTCGTCCCGTCGTGCTCAAGGGCCCTAAAGCCGTGCTTATGGGTCCTACAGTCGTGCTCAGGGGTCGTACCGTCGTGCTCAGGCATCGTATCGTCGTATTCAAGGAACTGAATAGGTCAAATCCCTCTTACTAAATAACTAAATGTAATCTGAAGTTCTTCCATGGGATTTGTCTATCAAAAGTGGCATCTTCCAACACAGTACAGACTACAGTGGGAGGTAATGTCATAAAGTTGAAGCGATTTAACACAAGTCCTTCCGTGAGGCGAGGAATTGTAATCAAGGTTCAGTGGGGGAAACAATAGCTTTATAACATACCATTTACTACGTACACAAGCTCTTTACTACGTACGCAAGCTCTTTACTACGGGCACATGCTCTTTTTTCCCTTATTCTTCATCTATATTTCATTTCTATTTTCCCTAAACACAAATCTAACAGTAAATTAGAAGACTTGGTAAACCTTCTGACATCCTCGGTTCTCGTAGTATCAAAGCATCATTTAATCTGAATTACCCAAGTCGGTCCCTTGCCATCCGTCAAACCACCTTGATCACCTCACTACCTCCTCACAACTTCACCTGCAACACAAGAGCTCAAACACCACACGTCTGGCTGGCTTCTGTGACGCGTTCAGATCTCGGTGTATCTCGGGCGAGACATTTTGCCCAAACGTGTCAAGCAAATGTTACGAACGCCAGGGTTCACACCTATCACTCAGCTATCACTCACATCCAGTGCCATGAGCTTCACTTGATCTGGATTGGCTTCGTCTTATAATAGCTCGGAACGTCTTAGGTACAAAGCCTCTAACATATGACACTATACACGACCTTACCTTAGGTATGACCTGGGTAGATTTTGACAGCTGGTCACTCAACACCCACACCTCAGTCTGGGACCAAGGCGCACTGTTTGCTCCTCTGGTCAGCCAGGCTGTTTGACATCGAGGCTGGGCGACCCAATGCACCCTCCACACCCTGGCTAACTAATTCATCCAGCGGGTCCCCGAGGTCCCCAACTGAACGGTCCAGAGTGTTTCTTAAATTTGCAGATAGTGAGATGGACAGCGTCGGGTCCCGGCGTTCTCTGTTCACAACAGTTTTATTTCATTTTAGTGGCTGGCTTCCACAGTCCTCCACTTAAGTCAGTCCAACAAGAAGGAATGATCTTTGAGTGTAAATAAAGAACCAAAAGTTCATAAATTTTACAATTTAAATTATATTTCTCAGATTTCTGTAACTAAGAACAATTTTAAATGGATTATAAATCATATTTCTCTCATCTCCGCTATTAAGAATAGCCTCTGGGTGATCATCTGTCGCTCTCTATAGGTTGGATTCTTCTTATTTTCTTTTTTAAAATTCAATCTCACTACGAGATGTAAAACATCTCTCAAACATCTTTCATGACAATTTCGCTCGTCTTGAGGGGTGATGCTACCACACTATAATATTCTTGTCTGGAGTCTAAATGTTTTCGAGAGGATCTTGATTGTCTCGTCTGCATGGTTTGTAGAACCCAGCCGACCATTTTCCTTCAGGAGCCATTTGTGGCTCTGTGGTGTTAGCTGAAGGTCAGGCAATTAGACACTTATTCTCATATCTTAACGTCCCTCTCTTCTGAAATGATATCAATTTTTGTTTCGTATTCTGTATCCTCTTTAATAATTCATTTTCCCGACGGGAAAGTATTTGAAACTTGTCTAAAACTCTATATTCAGTGGTCTTCAGCCGACTTTAAACCATGGCTCGATTGTCGTCTCCCTGCGTCTTCTACAGATCAAATTCTCACATCTTTGCTGGGACATTCAGATGAGAGGACAAGGCTGGTATGAGGTGTCGCGTGGGTCATTATATCAGACACGAGACAAAAACAGCAGAGGCGTCAATATATTTCCCTTGGGAACAGATGTCGATCGACACCGCAAAAGGAATTTGAAACCAAATCGCTTATTAAAAACAGGTTGTAATGTCTTTCTAGATGATGCCACGTATCTTGCCACGTCACTTATAACCCATTTTGCCCATTTGTAATACAGCGAAAATACGGCCACAGACGTCCAAGGTTGTACCACTGCCTCTTCAGTCTTATCATTATGATGGAGCTGCTTTCACTGGCCCTCTCCAAGTGGCATATATATATATATATATATATATATATATATATATATATATATATATAGGGGAGAAAGGATACTTCCCACGTATTCCCTGCGTATCGTAGAAGGCAACTAAAAGGGGAGGGAGCAGGGGGCTGGAAATCCTCCCCTCTCAATTTCAATTTTCCAAAAGAAGGAACAGAGAAGGGAGCCAAGTGAGGATTTCCCTCAAAGGCTCAGTCCTCTGTTCTTGTTTTCCCAGTCATGAGTGAATCTCTTCATCCCATTTTAGCAAAGGAGTTACACGCCTGAGCATGACGGTACGATCCCAAAACATGACGGGACGATCCTAGTGCATGACTGTGCGATCCTAGAGCATGACCTTACTGCTCTAGAGCATGACGGTACGACCACTCAAACCGCCGGTGTGGTCTTCCATCACGACCACACGACCCTAAGATGCAATGCCGTGATCTGATGACCTTATCCTTCCTTAGTGGTTAACAACTAACTACGACTCTGATACGTCGTTGTTCTACCAATCGTGATCAAGGGTCGTCCTTTTGTAATGAAAGGTCGTACCGTCTTGATTAAGGGTCGTATTACCATGCTTAAGGGTGTGTGGGGGGGTCGTTTTCTCCCACTGTGGTCATTCATTTGTTGGTACAAGATTTGTTACAGTCACCCTAGTGGCAGCCTACGGTGGCTCTACAGTGGCGTTTGGTCTACAAGCTTGTTCCTCCCTCCATGTACCTGAGATTTGACACAGTGCCTTTGAGGTAGAGACGTTCCGTAGAGCGATTGCGGCTTCCAACAACAGCTTGGTCGACCAGCAGCCTTAGGCCCAGGCCTGGCTGTGGAGGCGAAGAAGAGGCGTCTCGAAGACCCCTTGAAGTATCCACATTAAATCTACACAAGACCATCGGGTTAATGATGTTAGTATTGCTGGTCGATTCTCTCTCTTGTTGCTGGCCAAGACTGTGTCAACTCAACGCACACTCCGACAAGGTTTCCCCCATTGTGCCACTGTTCTCTTGTATAACATCAGCGGAAGTTCTCAGCCAAGATGTCGTTTCGTATTCATTTCCACCTGGGACGCGGCCTGGTCCAGATTTCCTGGGAGGCTATACGAGTAGGACGAAGTTCCTGGGTTTCTAGAGCTATCGAGGTCCCATGTCTCTGAACATTGTCAAATCTTAAAGTGTTTTTTTTTTCATTTTTTTTCAAAAGAGTCAAATAAGTTCCGGGAAATTTAAGTGGCTACTTAACACTTTAGTTGGTTCATCTGCAGATTGCTGACAGCTCGATGGCTTTAAGTGTGTGTGTGTGTGTGTGTGTGTGTGTGTGTGTGTGTGTGTGTACATTCAGAATCCACACAGCAACGTCGACATGACAACTCATGTCATATGATCACGTCATCAAGCAGCCTCAATCCTTGACGACAAAGTTACCAACTCAAGGAACATTTCCCATCCACCAACCATGACCTCAACTGGAAGGCAGTTTGCCAGTGGTCATCCGAGACTGCCACCAACCTACGGCAGGAGGAGGAGGAGGAGGAGGAGGAGGCAAGCACCAATATCCAATGAATCAAATTACTTTTGGAGAGTTTCTGTCCGAACCAAGAGTCCTTAATGCAGCAAACAGCCAGCGGGTGGGCAACTAAATACCCAGATCCTCCTCTACAGACCAGAGAAAAGCCTGACAAGAACACTAACAAGGACACTAGCTAGAGGTTTACTTGTACAAACACAAGACACATCAGAGAACGTCCCTCAACCCCTGAAACATAATGGATTAACTCCTGGTATATGGCGCCTTCAACTCTTTCAGATATGGCGAATTAAAAAAAACTTTACATAGGGTGACTTAAAACCCTTGAATACAGTGATTTAACCCTTTGCGTACGGCGACTTAACCCCTTAAATATGGTGACTTAACCCCTTGGATATGGCGACTTAACCCCTTAAATCTGGTGACTAAACCCCTTAAATATGGCGACTTAAACCCATAAGGCGACTTAACCCTTTGCATATGGCGACTTAACTCCTTAAATATTACGCCTTAACCCCTTGAATATGGCGACTTAACCCCCTGAATATGGCGACTTAACCCCTTATGTATAGCGACTTCAACCCTTGAGTACAGCAACTTCACCCGTCGAGTAAGATGACTTTATTCACTGGTTAGAACTCTGGGAAGGACAGAGTTCCGTGTACATGACGAACGTAAACAAAATAAACCCACAATTTGAACCTAGTTCAGTAAACTTGCATACATTTCAACTAATGACCATAATATATATATATATATATATATATATATATATATATATATATATATATATATATATATATATACACACACACACAAATCTATTTTCATGAGGTTACACAGCGAGTGAAAAGTCACCTTTGGCGAGGCTGAATCAGTGACGTACAGTCTCATCAAAGAACATCTCACTCCACACAGTCTTGGGCTGCAGGCGTCTCTGAAAAGTATCAGTTCTGGGTAACAAGAACCCTTTCTTAGAAAGGTATCCTGGGACGATTACATATATATATATGTGTACACACACACACACGAATAGAGTGCATATGAACGCGCACTTTCATAGAGCACATAATACCCTCCAACAACCAGGATTCGAACCCAGGACCTTTAGCCTTCCCTAATACCGCACAAAAGGTCCTGGGTTCGAATCCTGACTGTTAGAGGGTATTATGTGATTATATATATATACACATACATACACATTATATAATACATATATATATATATATATATATATATATATATATATATATATATATATATATATATATATATATATATATTCTTTTTTTTTGTTTGTTTGTTTTTTATATATTTTTTCATACTATTCGCCATTTCCCGCATTCGTGAGGTAGTGTTTAGAACAGAGGACAGAGCCTTTGAAGGAAATCCTCACTTGGCCCCCTTCTCTGTTCCTTCTTTTGGAAAATTAAAAAAAAGAGGAGGGGAGGATTTCCAGCGCCCCCACTCCCCTTTTAGTCGCCTTCTACCAATATTAACAATAATGTTAAGGTCGGGTCGGTGACATTAATGCTATCCTTTCCATGCAAAAGACACAACTATCCTGGTCCAGCTCCATCAACGAAGATACATTAACCAACTCCGAAGTCGTGCCGTAATCCTCTCTTGATTCCAGTCATCTCTTGCATCACGCCAGTGGCTAGGGAGGTGCCCTGCAGGAGGCTGCAACATCCACCACTCACCCCCTGCTTGTGGACGCCCAAGATAATGCCGAAGAAGTCCACGTTCTGCGTATACCTTCATATGTTGATAACCTTGAGGGAAATGTTTCCTCCGCTTCCATGTCCTCACTCCAGAATTGGTTTTGATTGAGGCTATGGTCAGAAATGGCGTCATCGCAATGGCCCACGTAAACTTCAGGACTTCAGGGAGATGCCGGGAGACAGTATGATCACTTTGGGCCTAAGAAACACAAGCACGGAATACATCGACACTGTACCACGCAGTGTGGTTAGCGTAAATGCCAGAATACGTCTATTTCACAGTTACAGAAAATCATGCACCTGATAGACACACGGACAGAAAGACAGACAGACACACACACACACACAGACACAGACACACACATACACAGACAGACACACA